>NC_061870.1:10775980-10813480 GCF_907164915.1 Impatiens glandulifera
AGACATATAACAACAGGGATATTGCTATCAAGGTTATGCGTGCATTACCAAGGGAATGGGACATAAAAGCAATGACTATGAGGGAATCCAATGACCTCAACAAGATCTCGCTCTTCGATTTGTTTGTTGATCTCAAGGCCTATGAGTTCGAGTTGAAATAAAGGATTGAAGAAGATCAACCATCATCCATCATCATTGCCAAAGCTTTGGTGACTGTTGAAGAGTCACCAGCTTTTCCTGATGTGAAGATAGCTGCCCAGCAGCTCAGTAGCGATGCCATGTCTCTCTTCGTGAAGAAGTTTGGCGACTTCATGAAGAAGAGCAACTCTAACTCAAGCTCTTCAAATTCAAATGATAATAAGAAATCCAAAGCTAATGTTATGTGTTTTAACTGTGGAATTTTAGGTCATTACCAATCGGAATGTCGGAAGCCAAAGCGTGATGAGAAGAAGAAGGACGAAGAAAAGGAGTTGAAGGCACTTGTGGTAGGGGACGGGAAGAACAAACTTAACTATAATGATTCTTACTCTTCATTCAGCGATAGTGATGATGACGAGGTCGCTTGCTTCATGGCAAAAGAAGAAGAAGAAACTCAAGAATTTGAGGTATTTGACTTCTCTTCTGAAAAATATTTAATGGAACAACTGGTAGCTGCACTAGATGACATGGTCATAGAGTACAGAAAGCTAGCAGAATCTCTAAATGAAATAAAGTCTTCATTTAAAGTGTCTCAACCTACTTGTCTCAAACTCTAGATTTAAAAACTCTTGAAAATGACAAGGTCGAGATCTCATCTAAGAATGAGATACTCAAGGAACAGATTCAAATTCTTTCTTCTGAAAACAAAAGGTTAAACTATATTGTTAGTTCTTGGACAAGGTCTGGAGAAGCTGTTAAATATCAGTTGAAACCTGCTGGATCTAAATCCAGTTTAGGATTTGATAGCGATGACCCAAACCAATCCTACAAAAAGTTAAACTCAGCAACTGACATGCTTAAGCCAATAATTTTTGTCAAAGGGAGCCCAACTGATATTGAAACTGATCCAATCGATGAGGAGTTAGCTTTGAAGAATGAAATAACTTATGTTCCGCCAACTATTAGCTGGCTGAAAATTAAGTTAGATGCAGCCAACAAGTCTGGTAATCTAAAACCTAACTCAAAGTCAAGGAGTTTTAATAGAAAATCATCTTCAAAAGCTAAGGGATCAGTGGCTAGTAAAAGGCGTCTACTAAGTCAAAATCATATGCACTAATTACAACACAAAATGGGAAATCCATAAAAAACTCAAATATGAATTCCTAAGGGACTGATTGATCGAGGACCCAAGTGAATGTGGGTACCAAAGTTTGTAAATATTTTCTTGTGTAGGTGATACAGGGAAGCTGCAGGAAGGAAGTCTAGAGCATACTCTTCTAAGTATATATTCTCGAAGATCAACAATGGCCCTTGCCATTCCTAAGGACTAAGTGTTTTATGTTTTAAGAATATTTTTAGTCTTAAGGACCTCAAAATATTTATTTATTCATTTTGTACATGCATAAACTGAGAGGGAAATTTATTGCGAAAATAAAGATGCACGCAGAAAAAATGCTTTAATCGGTCTATTAGACGAGGTAGTCTAAAAGAAAAAGCATGTACTTAGACGTATTTTTACTTACATACTCTATGCATCTAAGTCAATATGTCTTGGTTAATAACCTGCGCGGTTAGGCGCTGACGTCTAATAGACGATTAGACGTTTATAAGACAAGAACAATTGGAAACTCACGTCTAACTAAACACACGTCTAATACGTGTTGCTCATGCGTAATTAGACGTCAACGTCTAATAGACGTTTGACGTCTATCAGACACGTGATTAGACGCCTGAGTCTAATAGACTCATGCGTCTAATAGACGTTTAGATCTCATAGATTGTAGAAGTAAGAAAAACGTCTAACTACGTGTGTACTAGACTGATCAAGGACAACTGTCCCACATGCCGAGTCATCTAATTTTCCCGCTCAAACATAAAAACAGTCATCTTAAAATAACATGAAGACACGTGTCTTTCAAGTTAAGAGAGAATGACTTATATACCCCCAAAATTAATGATGACTCTGTGGAAAAAGACGTCTAACATTAATTAATGGGTCCTACCCTTAGGAAAAGTGACGGTTAACATGCATTAATCTATTTAAGGACATCTCGCATGTGATTGAAAAGTTTTTCACTCTCAATATCTCAAGAACCCTAGATTTCTTCAAACTTCTCTCTAAAAACCTTTGTTCATATTGTGTCTGTTCATCTTTTCTTAAAATGGGCAACAAGAAGATTACCATCGGACATTGTACTTTTTAGGTGGATTTTCCCTCTGTGTATACGTTCGATCAACAAGAGGTGGTCGACACGTTCAGATCTCTAGAGTATTCTAGTCTCGGGAAGTATCCCGACATGCTATTTATCTTCTACGAGAAGGAAGTCCGGGAGTTCTTTAAATCGACAACCATGGTTGGCGATTCTGTCACAGCAACGGTGAACAATACAGTTATTTCCTTCAATGAGGCGATGCAGAGTTTTTCGAACTTCCATCGGAGGGCCACACGTTCAATCTGAACCTTCCTTCGACTATTATTACGGAAATGAAGACTGTTTTCTCAGCCGACGATTCAGAAATCAAATTAAATGGGAGTAAAAAGGTTCTCAAACCCCATTTCATCCCATTGAACGATGTAGTTGCAAAGGCTCTTCAAGGAAGAGCGGGATCCTTTCATCTCTATAGTCAGGATCGTTTTGACTATATGACGACCATCTCCAAGGGCATTCAGGTTAATTGGGCTTCACACACTCTTCTTAAACCTGTTTGCGACGATTGACTCCAAAAATAAAGAGAGTGTGAGCTTTGCTTCTCAACTCAGTCGATTGCTGGAACACTTAGGGGTTCCTATGGGGGATAAAGAGTCTATTAACTCTAGCCGAGTGTTAAACATCTTCACTGTCACCAACACTCTTAATCAAATGAAGAACTCCAAGGAGTCCCTCTCTGGCGTGTCAAGCCAACAGATGGGTGGAAGATCCGTCACTTTTTTAAGCAACCTGCTGCTTATATTCTCTCGTAGGGAGCCAAAAGAGCAAGAACAGTAAATGAATCAGAGACTAGTTCAACTAGCCAGAAAAGCTCTTCGAAGAAAGACTCTGGGTAGTTGATTCTAGAGTAAAGCAAGGTCCTTTCGCACTTGCTGCTATCCCGATGTCTCCCCTGTCTCCCCCTGCAAGCCAGTTAAGAAAGCCATCAAAGTCCTCCGTTTCTAGAGGAGAAAAGTCCAAGACGCCTACAGCATAAGTCTTTGAAGGATTCATCTAAGGTAACCCCTACCCCATCTCAGGACGAAGTTCCTAAGTTCAATGTTCCTGTGTTGGAACAAGATTTGTCTATTTCTGTTCCTGTAGTGTAACATGTTACCGGGCCAACTATTGAGCCAGTTGGTCCAAATATTGAAAATCTTGATAGGATTCCATCCCCTGTCCGTCAAACCAATCAAGTAGCTGCTGAAGCTACAATTATTGTCGAAATAGAGTAGGGTGCTGTTCATACCCCTGTTGCTGTTGTCATGTCTAAACAAGCTCTTTCTTTTCCAAATGAAGAGCCACCAATACCCAAACGAGTTCAAGAAGAGTCCGTAGTGATAGGAAATATAACCCAATCTAACGTTGTGTCTAGACTTTTTACCAAGACCCTAACCCCTCATGAGATAATGGAAGCCACTGGAAGAGTTGTTGGTATAACTATTGGAGAACCGAGGCCTACTCTAAAACCTGTTGAGGTTATTGGAAAGGGCAAGACAATCGCTTCTACATCAAATGAGGAGGTTTTAAAGGCAACATGCATTGTTAACTTGATGTTGGATCAGGCCAATGTGAAAGCTGCTACGAAGATCAATATCTTCGATACCTGGGTTATGAAAAAATGTCCAACAGGTATGATCAGGTCATCAAAGGAAGAGGAATAAGCGAGAAATGGTTAAAGTTAGTTAACATAGAAAATAGAGTCCTGAAATGGGCTAAGACTTCTAAAGTTTATGAAGCTCTAAAGAGAAAGGAGCTGGTTGAAGCCAAAGTTTATGAAGCTCTAAAGAGAAAGGAGCTGGTTGAAGCCAATCTTAGAGGTCGGGCTCTTTTGCTAGTGTCCGAAGCAAGAAAAGCCAAATTCAATCCATTGGAAAAGAATGTTGATGTTGAGGTGAAGGCTTTGAAGAAACTTGATGAAATCATGAATGACTATATCTCAATCGTACTCAGGTATGTTCATGAAGCAGATTGCTCAGGGGTAAATCCATTTGATAACTATTCAGATGAAGACGATCCGATGCAACTTTCTGAAGATTTTGATCTAATTCTACCAGAAGATGAGCAAGCCGCTGCTCATCTCATTGAATTGGGAAATCTGTTTTTTGAAGAAAAAAGCCTTATGGCTCAACCCAGAATTGAACAGACTCAGGATCTAGTTCAAGCTGATTCGATCATTGAAGAATAAGAGATCAATGTCGAACCCATTTAACCGAATGTTTTTAAGAAGAAGATGCGCTAGAATCCCATGTTCTTGAAACATAGGCATCTCCAGTGAAGGAGGTTGAAGCCAGTCAACCTATCGAAGCACGTTCTGAGGGGGGACCCTAAAAAAAAAAGGAATCTAATAAGAGTTCTTCCTCCGAGGGGGAGCAAGAAAACAATGATACATCATCTGAAAGTTTTGAAGCAATCCCTCGACCAACTCCAGAAATTACAGCTGCGAACATCTATGAGAAGGTTGTTGACCTTCCTCTTCACTCCGACGGACCTTCTGATCAGATTCACAAGGTATGTGAAGACATTCTAGGAGATGAAGAAAAATCTAAAGATGCTTTTGAGGCGGATGAACTAGAGCAGTCCTTGCTGGTTCACACTCATGTCAGTCCTATTCAGACCACTCCCGCCGACTCTCATGAAGTCTCATCAAATGAGGGAACATCCGTTGGAGGAGCAAAGCTATTAAAGTCTATGGCATAAATGATGAGCACTCTTTAGAAGAATTTTTGGATTTGTAGTCCAAAATGATGAGTATCGAAAAGAATCAAAGATCAAACAAGAAGAAATTCGCCTCTCTTCTTAAACACATAAAGAAATGGAGAAGACTATGAAGAGAAATACGTATGAGATCAACATCCTCAAAAACCTACTCCAAATTCGAAAAGAACTTTTTCAAACGGAATTCCGAATGGTTTGATTGCGAAAGAGAATTCACTATTGAACTTCATCAAGAAGTTATGGCTGGAGTGAGTTTAATTCTAGGTCAAAAGGTTGAGTTCACCAATCATATGAATAGAGAAGATGCCAAGCGAATGGAACAAGTTGATTCATTCGCAAGACAAATTCAAACCGTTGAAAATGCTGAAGTTGCTGCTAATAAAGAAAAAAACCTCATTTCCCTTGACGTTGATAATGTTAAAAAGGGGAAGGAAGTTCAAGAGGCGGTGGAAGTAATTGAGGAGGTGTTTCGACCGACACCAGGTCCAAGAGAAAACCAGTTGATGAAGGAAGTTGCAGACCAACCAAAAGAGGTGGAGGTCGCAGCGGTGACCGTGGTTGTGGAAGTGGTGGAAGCGGTGGAAGAGGTGGTCGTGGTGGTCGTTCTCTCCCTCCATTTCAAAACCTCTTGTCCGGTGAAGGGTTTAATTACCCAATCGTGAAAAGGGAAGAACAATAATCTCTTTTCTTTTAAACTATCTTTTGTTGGTTTCTGAACTTGGTTTTTGGAATATAGGTCTTTGAAACTTATTTGTTTAGTTTGCGAACAAATATCACTCTTTCCCTAATTTGATGGATGTCTATCTTATCTAATTAATTGTGAAAAGTTTTAACATCATCAAAAAAGGGGAAATTGTTGGGTCAATTTATTTTGACTAACGGTATTTTGATGATGAACTTGTGTAAAACTTAAATAAGAATGAAACTAAGTCGTCTAATTGTTTTGTGCAGGTGCATCAAAATATGCTAAGTTAGACTTAGCTTGAACCAGGTTCATTAGACGTATTGGTTGTTAAACGTACGGCTAGTTAGACGTGCTGTCTAACAGATGAAAGTTAGACGTGCAGTCTAACTTATATGTGGTTAGATGTGCAGTCTAACAGATACGTGGCTAGACATGTAGTCTAACAGACACGTAGTTAGACGTGCAGTCTAACTTATACGTGGTTAGACGAGTAGTCTAACAGACACGTAGTTAGACGTGCAGTTTAATAGATGAAAGTTAGACGTGCAGTTTAACTTATACATAGTTAGATGTGCAGTCTAACAGACACGTAGTTAGACGTAGAGTCTAACTTATACGTGATTAGACGTGTAGTCTAACAGATGAAAGTTAGACGTAGAGAGTCTAACTCCTTCAGACTAGTCTGAAGTGATCCGTAGTTAGACGTGCCGTCTAACTCCATTAGACTTGGAGGTCTAATGGATCCTACTATTAGACGGGGGCGTCTAACTTCATTAGACTTGACAATCTAATGAAGCACGTCAAATGCCTCGTTTCAGCAGTTGCTTGAAGTCAACATCCGTCTACCCACGATCAACTAGCTGTACGCTACTTTTGCTCCACTCATCCGTGCAGATCAGTACGACAACCAGTTGTATCCAATGAATTAATGCCACATAAGTAAATATTCTTTCCACTAATTGTTCCTTGCAGGACAATCCTAGAAGAATATTCGGCACACTACCAGATTGGTACGGCCACGATCTTTGTGCACAGAGTCTGTTGTACCTGTGTACTATGGAGGCTTTCCAATGGGTGCTTGCCACGTTTCAATGTAGAAGATTCGACCATTGGTACCTGTTATCTATTTAAAGATCTTCAAGGATAATAGATGAGCTGTCGGACTTCAATCGATATTACGAACTGCTCACTTGTTTTGCTTACTGAGTTTGTACATCAAGAGCGAGATAGAATCAAAACCCTGTCTAGCTGAGTGATATTCTTACACCTTCTGTAAGTTGAACAGAGTATGTGTTAATAGTTAGCTAGCACTGAAACTGTATTTGGTTCAAAGAAAAATGTATAGTGAATCATTCCGGTGGTTGAAGAAGAGCTGACGTAGGAGAGTTTTGCTCCGAACATCCATAAACAACCCTTTGTGTCTTTTACATTAAGTCCTTCATTCTTTCATTTGTTCTTAGCTTCAAACCCAAGAAAACGTTTCCGCACTTGAATCGCTTCAAGAGTTTGCAAAGGTTTATGAAGAATAGAAAGCAATATAAATCCCTAATAGGATTTCTATCAAACTGTTTTGCACGAAGTTGTCATCAATAGTCAGACCCCCTGTCTCTATTGGTGCCACCGATTCTTTCATATTTTCTGATATTTGGATGTAAGGGTTTTATTCATAACAATGGGAAAAATCATTTGGCTGTGTTTGATGCTAAGGTAGATGCTAGAATTATGTTATCTATTCTTCAATAGTAAAGCTTATGGAGTTTATAATAAACAAATTATAACTGTTGAAGAATCTCTCCATATTGTCTTTGATGAATCTGTTGAAAGTAATTCTAACGAAATCATTGAAGTTACTAACGGGTTGGAACTACTCTCCAATTAGATAGTGATAATGAAGCTCCGGTCAATAGGATCAACACATATGATCAGACGACTGATCCATTTGATATTCGACCAGACGACCAGACTATAAGTTAGTAAATGACTGACAGTCCGGACGTCGTGGGGCCATCTGACCAGACATCTAATCCTTTAGGACCAAGATTCAAATGGAACAAAAATTAACCACTCAAATTAATAATTGGTAATCATAATGCTCCTCTTAGGACCAGACACCAATTATTGGATGAACTTGCAAAGTCCGCCTTTATCTCTCAAATTGAGCCTAAGAAAATCGATGAAGCACTTCTTGATCCAGATTGGATCAATGCAATGCAAGAGGAGCTGAATCAATTTGAAAGAAATAAAGTATGGTATTTGATTCCACGACCGAATGATCAATTGTTTATTGAAACCAGATGGGTTTTTCGAAACAACCTTAGTGAAGATGACTTGGTTCTGAGAAACAAATTTTGTTTGGTAGCTCAAGGCTATAGGCATGAGTAAGGAATTGACTTTAAGGAGTCAATCGCTCCTGTCGCTAGACTTGAAGCTATTCGTATCTTCCTAGCTTATGCATCGTTTAAAAATTTTAAAGTTTATCAAATGGATGTGAAAAGTGCATTTTTAAATGGAATTCTATATGAGTATGTGTATGTTGAAAAACCGCCTGACTTTCAAGATCACTCCTTGACAAATCATGTTTTTAAACTTGATAAAGTCTTATATGGTCTTAATAAAGCTCATAGAGCTTGATATGACACTTTAACTAAATTTCTATTTGAATACGATTTTTATCATTGACATAGTTGATAAAATATTATTTAGATTTGTTAAAGATTCTCATATATTGCTTGTTCAAATTTATGTTGATGATATCATATTTGGGTCAACTAACACTAAACTATGTGAGAAATTTTCTAGGTTGATGTAGGACAAGTTCAAGATGAGTATGAAGGGAGAATTGACGTTCTTCCTTGGTCTTCAAGTTCGTCAACTTGAAGATGACATATTCATCAACCAAGCCAATTATACAAGGGAGCTGCTAAAGAAGTTCGACATGGAAAGTTGTTCAGGTGCCTCTACTCCAATGAATTCTTCTAGAAAGCTTGACATGGATGAAGATGGCCAGAGTGTCAATATCACTACATATAGAGGGATCATCGGTTCCTTACTCTACCTAATAGCCAGCCGGCCATACATCCTGTTTCTTGTCGGCGTCTGCGGAAGATTTCAGGATAACCCTAAACAATCTCATTATCTTGCTCCTAATCGTATTTTGAAGTATTTAAAGGGAACTCAAAATGTGGGACTATGGTATGTAGGCTACAAGATTGATCGGAAGAGCACTGGTGGAACTTGTTAGATTCTTGGTGATCGTCTAATATCTTGGTTCAGCAAGAAGAGACGTCCGTCGCCACGTCTTAAGTAGAAGCTGAATACCTTTCTATAGGAAATTATTGCTCTCAGCTCTTGTGGGTTCAACAACAATTGAGGGATTACAACATCTAGGTAGACGAGTCTCCGATTAATTTAGACCTAAATTAATTTAATTTAATTAGGTATGCACAAGTTGAGGAGGAAATTTGTTGTTAAGTTGACTGGACAAACGTATTAAGACGGATGTCTTAAATCGGTCTGATCAGATCAGTCATCCGAAGAGAAAGTATATCAGACAAGCCGTGCTTAAGCAACTTGCAATTTAAGCGTGGTCAAATGTCTAAATGTGAGGCAAATGTCTGCTGATGCGTTTATAGACGTGCGTGAACAGACACCGTCCGAACAAACGTCTTACCAAGCTTAAACGCAAGATATGCGGACAACACAGATACACGTCCAAACACGAGCGCTCTTCAAACGGGTGGGACAACTGTCCTATTTTTATTCGCTGTCGTTTTACTTTCCCACTCAAACAGTAAAACGGTTTTATTTCAAAATATTTTGAGGGGAAAATATTTATGAGATAATATAATATCTTTTAAATATTTCCAAATATCAAATAACATGAAGACACATGTCTTTTATGTTAAAAACAAGACAAATATATATATGATGGTTCATTATTGCACGTCCTTAATTAATGATAATTTTATGTTAATCTAAATGACGTCATTTAATTATGATTCTGGAAAAACGTTTTTAATTTAAAATGACGTCTTTGGAATGATGGATTTTGAAAAAACGTTTTTATTTAAATTTATGACGGTCTAGTTTAATGATGTCCTTTGGGGACACGTGGCGTTTCAATTCTTATTTAAGGGTGCCTCGCACGCCAAAAATATTTTTAAGCCATCTTGAGATTTTCTAGAGAACCCTAGAATCTATTGCGCTTTGCCTTCTCTCTAGAAAACCTAACTGTCTTCTTCTTTGTTTCTCTTCAAACTCTAAAGATGACTAAGAGATTATTCCATTTTCTCAAACACCATGCAGGTAGATTTTGAATCAGTTATGAGTATGAATTGATGGAGATGGTCTCTATGTTCAAATCTCTGGAGGCGTCCGGGTCTCAGAAGGTTCCTTGGTAGTCCTTTCATTCTTCATGACAGGAGGTCCGCGGTTCTTCGATTCGGAAAGATGGTTGATGATTTATTGTGGCGACAGTGAAGGGCGTCAAAATATCTATTTTCGAAGCCTGTTTTACTGAGTTTCTTTGGGCTTCCATCGGAAGGCCACACGTTTGATGTTGTGATTACCTACCGAGGATATCTTTGAGATGCAAAACCTATTTTCGGACATCGGCGGTCCGGTGAATATCAATGGTAAGAAGAAGCTCTTCAAGTATCCTTTCTACATCCTGAACGACATTGTGGCGAAATCACTTCAATAGAGAGTAGGGTCTGTCGAATCATACACCCAAGATTGTTTTCGAATACATGGTGGCCATAACAAAAGGATGCATGTCAATTAGGCGTCTGTTCTTTTCTCTACTCTCTTCCAGATGGTTCTTCATTGAGCAAGTAGAGTTTTTGGCTTTTCAGTCCAACTCAGTTGGCTTTTGGAGCATCTGCAAGTTCCTATAGGCAAGGGTGCGCCTATTAACCCTTGCAGAATAATGACAAGTACCACCGTGATGGGCTTTTTGATGCGTATGAACTCGTCAAGGAATTAAAGTCAGACTCTTCGGCTCAACACACAGTGGTAGTCGACCACTCTATCCAAGCGACCATGCGACATCCAATCGTAGGACCCCTACGAAGAGGGCTAAGACTTCGGCGATGGAATTTGTCGCTAGCTCTTCTATCTAGAAGAGGGATTCCAAAGAAGATAATACCGAAATTAATTCCGCTCCTAAAAGGGCAAGAAATGAGATAACCCCTATTGTTGTTGTTCCTTCTTTCTCGGCCTCTCCATCGCCATTAGCCAATGTTTTGTCTAGTCAAAGTAAGAAGCTGGTTGGGCGTCTTCCCCTGTTGTTGATCAAACAGAAATCATTGTGTCTGTTCAGACGGATGTTCTTCCAACTATTCAGACGGAGACGTTTATTGAGTTTAGACATCCTCCAAGGTACCTCCATCCTCTTTTGTGGCCGAAGTGCCCGTTATTTAAGTTCCGTAGTGGAACATGTTGCAGGACCTACTATTGAGACAGTTAGTCAATCTGTTGAGATTGAATCAGGGGGAAGACAATGTTGTCTTCCTCACCGAACTAGTGGTGACTTTTGTTGTTGGTGTTATTGATGTTGTTCTGCCTGAAGTAGAGTAGAAGGTTATGCCCTCGTCTGTGTTGCCAATATGAAGAAACACCCGTTAGACGAATGCTGACCCTTCTGCTATTCTTCCTGAAAATGATTTTTCAAAGAACATATCTCCGTTTGCCTTGCTTAGAGAAGCCTGAGGGGCTCTAGGTATTTCATTTAGAGAACAAGTTACGATCCCAAACATTCCGAAGTCGTAGGAAAGGGAAAAGACATTACCGATGAAACTCCCGAATTCTCATCTGAAGTCTCTTAGACAATCGATCTTATCATGAAGGACATCGAGGTCAAGGCGTTTGTGAAATCGAGCTGTTCGATAAATGGTTCTATACAAGGCTCCAAACAAGCTTCTATGATGTCATCACAAGCAAATATATATCAAAATAATGAAGGAACTTCTGAAGATGGAGAATTCTCTTTTCTCATGGACTAAAACTAAAATCGTCAGTGAGGCTCTCAAGAGGAGAGAGCTAGTTGTAGCTAACACTAGAGGGCGCACACTCTTTCCAATTCTCTACCAAAGGGAGAAAAACTTCAACCCTTTGGACAGAACATCTCAAACCTGATGCGGAGGTATTAAACGTCTTAAACTTATCATGGAATCATATTGTTCAACGACTCTCCAATACGTCCACAGGACTAAGTCGTCTCACTCCGATGCTCTTCGAGGTGAAGCGCCTCGAACAGATCTGAACTGTTCAGACTCGTCTTACCAGATGTCCTTTATTGAAGAGATTCCATGTGAAAATGAATTGATTCTCATTTCTACAACTCAGCAGTTGTACTCGGTGGATGAAGAGCATGCGTCTCTTCATGTCATTGAGTAGAAGAAATCATCCTTTGAAGAAAGGCGGTTCTTCGCCTTTCACTTTTCTCTGCAGACGCCTCTCCCATCCCAAGAGCAATAAATATTTCCTCAAGGTGAGAAGGAAACTACCCCAACGTCTGAGTAGCTGCCCACGTCTGTTCAGAAGGGAACGTCTGAAGTTCCCCCCTCATCCGAACAAAGGCAAAACCTGTCTGCTGAGGGGGAACATGTATGATCCCAAAAGGCGTCTGAAATAGAAGTTACTAAGACATCTTCCTCCTCGTCTGAACAGACATCCAAAGGGGCCGAGCAGATCTCAAATTCTATCTTCCAGAGGGCGTCTGAAGAGAATGCGTTTGAAGAGAGGTAGTCTGCCCCTCATATTTCCAATTGTTCCTCTCCTTAAAAGTCCAACAAGTCCCTCCCTGATCAACCTCTCCGTTCTGAAGATGTATCAAGTTTTGTCATGGATTTATGCGCTGAAATTCAAGGAGCTGGAGGTGAATCCAGGGCATTGATCAATGTGCCTCAGACTTCTAAAGATACAAGTAAGTATTCATGCTAATCATATTCGCTCTCATCTAGTCGGTTTCCCATATAGTATCCTCTACTCTCCCTTCTTTGTCTGAAGAAGCCTCTCTGGGAACTATGAGTTTCTGAAAGATCATTTTGGATTCTCTGGCTCCGATGCAATAAAGCATCCAATCTATATCTTAAAGGCTAGAGAATATTGAAAGGGAATCTGCAGCGACCTCCAAAGCTAATGCCTACTTAGCCGCCGCTCAAGGGTCCACTCAGAAACATCTATTGAAGACAACTCATGATGTAGCGATTCTCCACACTCAGGCTAGGAGGATGCAACATTTTCTGATCAATAAGAGCGATGAGATTCATGAACAGACCAAGACGTTCAGTCTTGAGCTTCATAATGAAACAAAGTCTATGATTGAATCCCTCACCCTCCAAATGATCGAAATATCCAAATCCCTTTGAGTTGCTGAAGCTGAGCACTTAGAAGATGTTGATGCGGTCGCTCGGCGCTTCCAGGCTGAAGAATATCATTCTTAGTGATAATTCAATTCTTTTACTAAGAGCATAGACAATGCTCAATGTAATAATATGAAATTATTTCCAAGAGCCTTTCTTTAGCTATCGATGATACACTTAAATGATTACCGAGAGTAGACGTCTATTGCTCATGGTGATAATTAGGTTTTTTAAAATAAAATGGTTGTAAAACTGATTATACCTTGGTTGGTCAAATTATTTTGACTAAAATAAACTAAAGAATAAGTTTATTCTATGCCGACCTTATTTTGATGATTTGTGATTAAAACTCAGTTGTGAATAAAACTAAGTTGTCTATTTAGTTTTGTGAAGGTGCATTAGACTATGCTAACTTAGACGTGGTCTAAGAAGGCTAATTATACTAAGTTAGACGTGGTAGTCTAACTCTATTAGACTTGGTATAATGGGATGCGAAGTTAGACGTGGTAGTCTAACTCCATTAGACTTGGTCTAATGGGATGCGAAGTTAGACGTGATAGTCTAACTCCATTAGACTTGGTCTAATGGGATGCGTAGTTAGATGAGGACGTCTAACTCCATTAGACTTGGTCTAATGGGATGCGTAGTTAGACGAGGACGTCTAACTCCATTAGACTTGGTCTAATGGGATGCGTAGTTAGACGGGGACCTCTAACTCTATTAGACTTGGTCTAATGGGATACGTAGTTAGACGAGGACGTCTAACTCCATTACACTTGGTCTAATGGGACGCGCAATTAGACGAGGACGTCTAACTCCATTAGACTTGGTCTAATTGAGCACGTTTAATGCCTTGATTCTGCAGCCGTCTAGCATACGTCTAACTACGATCAACTAGCTGTCTGCTACTCCTACTCTACTCACTTCTGTGTAGTCTGATAAGCCAGCTAATTGTATCAAATGAACGAACGCTGCGTACGCAAATGTCCTTCCAACGGTTTGTATATTACAAGACAATATCAGGAGGATACTCGGCGCACTACCAGTTCAGTATGGCCACGATCCATTTGCTCAGAGTCTGCTGATTTCTGGTACTATGGGAGGCCTTCAAACGGACACTTGTCACGTGTCCATGAAGAAGATTCGATCGTTATTGTCCTTTTACTACAAATAGATGCTCAAGGACAATGGATGATTCTTTCTCTCGGTCACTGAATTCACAAGTTCACTCTTGCACTTACTAATTTCTTACATTCTTCAAGTTCAAGAGAGAAAGATTCACTTACTGTCTAGCTGTGAGAATATTGTTGAGAATATTGTAAGTTGAATAAAGGTTATTCTGTTCAATAGAGAGTTAGCTAGTTCAGTAAGCTGTATTTAATTCAAAGTATTTAGTGAATATCCTTCCGGTTGTGGAAGAAGGGTGACGTAGGAGGGTTTGCTCCGAACATCCATAAACAACTTCATGTGTTCTTTACTTTCTGTCATTCATCTTCCATCGGTTCAAAGCTTCAAATCCGACGAACACTTCCGCACTTGAATTCGTTTCAAGAGTTCGAATGATTTGTGAAGTATAGAAACAGATATTAATCCCTCACAGGATTATTATCGAATCGTTTATCATAAGCTTCAATAGTCAGACCTTAGTCTCTATTGTTATCACTGATCCTATCAAGTGCTATCAGAACCTCATTTTCTATTCTCAAGCTTCAAAAGAACCTGAAACATGTCTTTTGTCAACCACATTCCTTTGCTCTCAAAAGAAAACTACGATTAGTGGATGATGAGAATGCAAGTGAATTTGGCAGCCCTCGATTGTTATATGTCCTATAAAGATTGAGAGGCCGAGATTTAAAATGACGACTGAAGATAAGATGATGAACAACCTGGACAACGTCGCCAAAGATAGCTTGTACAAGTCGATTGACATGAACATATTCAATGAGATCAAGTCATGCTCCTCCGCTAAAGAAATTTGGGAGAAGTTGATTCAAATATATAGCTGTAAAACTATGTAAAGGAGAACTGAAAAGAGCATAAGGTTCTTATGAGCATAGAACGCAAGTCAAAGTGGGCCGATAGCGACTTAGATGACTTACCTAGCGATTGTGAGAACAAAGCCGGCACATTCTTGATGGTAGACGACCAATCTAAGGTATTCGACTTCCTCTCGAAAGATTTTACTAGAGATGATTTAACTGTTGCACTCAATTACATGGTTATTGAGTACAAGAAGTTATCAGACTCATTTAATGAAATGAAATCAATAACTCCATTTCATCTCAAGTTTTTAAACCAAATGTTTCTGAAAACAAAGTGGATGAGCTCTCATATGAGAATGAGACGCTCAAAGAAAATATCCAAACTCTTTCATTTGGAAACCAACGTTTAACATACATACTCAGTTCATGGACAAAGTTTGGAGACGCTGTTAGACAACGAATTTATATGATGAGGCCTGCCGGATGCAAATCCGGTTTAGGATTTGACAGTGCTACCTCAGACAAGTCTTGTAAGGAGTTAAACTCAGCATCAGACAAGTTTAAGCCAATAAACTTTATTAGAGGGGGTTTAACAGATAATGGAACTAATTTAATCTATGAGGATCTAACCTTAAAGGATGAAATTTCTTATGTTCCGCCAATTGTAAGCTGGCTGAAACCTAGGAAGAAAACAGCCAGCAAGTTTGACAAACTATAATTTGACAAGAAGTCAAGGACTTTTAAACAAAATCCATCCTCTAAGGTTAAGAGTTCAGCTGCTAGCAGAAAGACGTCTGCTAAGCCTAAATCATACGCACTTATCACAACACAAAAAGAGAAGTCCATCAGAATAAATCAAATATGGATTCCTAAAGGACTGATTGACCGAGGACCCAAATGAATGTGGGTACCAAAAGATTGTAAATATATTTTTGTGTAGGTACATCATATCAACTGCCTGGAGGATTCAGTTTGATATCTGGACAGTGGATGTTCCAAACACATGACAGGAGATAGACAACTTCTAACTGAAATAACAGACTACTCAGGTCCTAAGATCACGTGTGGTGATAACAGCAAGGGTAAGACCATGGGTAAGGGTAAGATTATATATGGTAATCTAACCATCAACAACATGCTACTTGTTGAAAACCTGTGTTATAACCTTATGAGCATTAGTCAATTATATGATAATGGTTTTTCTGTTGATTTTCAAACTAATGCATGCCTAGTTAAGGATCAACAGGGTAACACTCCGTTGACCGGAAGCATGATAGGAAACTCTTACATATGCATGATTGCCAAAAATGATCAAAACTGGATATGGCATAAGAGATTAAATCATCTTAATTTTCAAACCATTAATAACATTTGTTCTCATAATTTGGTTTTCGACTTACCTAACTTAAAGTTTTTAAAGGACAAGGTTTGTCCTGCTTTCCAGTTAGGCAAGCATAGCAAATCATTGTTCAAAAGCAAAAGGAAATCTCAGTCCAACCGGTGCTTGGAACTTTTATATATGGATCTTTTTGGTCCAATTCCTGTAAAGAGATTGGGAGGAATGAGATTATACCCTAGTCATTATTGATGATTTTTTACGATTCAAATGGGTTATATTTTTGCAATCTAAGGATTAGACAACTGAGAATTTGATTAAGATACTTAGAAGAATTTAAAACCAAAAATCGTTAATCGTTACTAAAATTAGAAGTGATCTGGGAACCGAGTTCACCAACAGACACATAACTTCCTATTTCGAGGAGTCTGGTATTAGACACGAGTTGTCTAGTTCCAGAACTCTACAACAAAATGGTATTGCTGAGAAAAGAGTCATGACACTAAAGGAAACAGCGAGATCTATGCTTGTTGACTCAAGTGTTCCTCAAAAGTTCTGGGCAGAAGCCATAAACACAATATGTTATACACAAAATCGATCAATAATTAATAAATGCTTTGACAAAACACCTTATGAATTGTTCTATGGAAGAATTCCTACAGTTTCGTACTTTCGAGTATTTGGGTGTAAGTGTTTCATTCATAACAACGAGAAATAATATTTGACCGCTTTTGTTGCTAAAGCAGCTGCTAAAATCATGTTAGGTTACTCCTCAGTCAGTAAGGCTTTCAGAGTAGAGTGTACAATAATCGAACACAAACTGTTGAGGAATCCTTCCATGTTGTTTGTGATGAATCTGTTGAAAACAATTCTATTGATCCCATCGACCTTGCTAATAGATTAGAAGCAGCAAGTCTTGAATCTGATAGTAAAGATGAAGCTCCCGCCAAAAGGAATTATTCATCTGATCAAGTGGCTAATCCAGTTGAGAATCAACCAGACGTTCAAACTTCCGTTTAACATGTTGACAGTTCGGACGTCGCGGAGCCATCTAATCCGACGTCTAACCCCTTAGGATCAAACTTCAGATGGAACAGAAATTATTCACCATAATTGATAATTGGTAAGGCTCCTCGTAGGACAAGACGTCAATTATTGGATGAAATGACTAACTCCGATTTTATTTCTCAAATTAAGCCTAAGTAAATTGGTGAAGCAGTGCTTGATTCAGATTGAATCAATGCCATGTAAGAGGAGTTAAACCAATTTGTGAGAAATAAAGTGTGGCATCTAACTCCAAGGCCGACTGATCAATCGGTCATGGGTACAAGATGAGTTTTTCGAAACAAGCTCGGTGAAGATGATTTAGTTGTGAGAAACAAAGCCCGGTTGGTTGCTCAATGATATAGACCGAAGGAAGGAATTGACTTTGAGGAGTCATTTGCACCTGTAGCTAGACTTGAGAGAGTCAGAATCTTCCTAGCTTATGTATCTTTTAAGAATTTCAAAGTTTTTTCAAATGGATGTGAAAAGTGCATTTCTAAATGGTACTTTAAATGAAGATGTATATGTTGAACAATCCCCTGGTTTTTTTAGATCATTCTTTACCAAATCATGTTTTTAAAAAACATGACAAAGTTTTATATGGTTTGAAACAAGCTCCAAGAGCTTGGTGTGATACTTTGACTAAATTCTTGTTTGATCATGATTTTATTATTGACTTAATTGACAAAATATTGTTTAGATTTGTTAAAGATTCTCATATTCTGTTTGTTCAAGTCTATCTTGATGATATCATATTTGGGTCAACTAACCCCAAATTATGTGAGAAATTTGTCAAGCTGATGCAGGACAAATTCGAGATGAGTATGATGGGAGAATTAACTTTTTTCTAGGGTTTCAAGTTCGTCAACTGGAAAAATGAACTTTTATCAACCAATCCAAATATACCAAGGAGCTGTTGTAGAAGTTTGGAATGGAGAGCTGCTCGGCTGCAGCCACTCCAATGAGTTCTTTTAGCAAACTGGACAAAGATGAAGATAAACAAAGTGTTGACATCACAGCCTATAGAGGACTCATCGGCTCTTTGCTCTATCTTACTATCAGCCGACCAGACATCCAGTTTGTTGTCGCCGTCTATGAAGATTTCAGGCTAATCCTAAACAATCTCACTATATTGCTGTTAAGCAAATTTTGAAATATTTAAAGGGAACTCAAAATGTGGGATTGTGGTATCCGAAGGATTCCAGTTTCAATCTAACGAGTTTCTCAGATGCACATTATGCAAGGTGTAAGATTGATCGAAAAAATATCAGTGGAACTTGCTAGTTTCTTGGTGATCGCTTGATTTCATGGTTTAACAAGAAGCAGACGTCTCAAACAGAATATCTTGTAGCAAGAAGTTGCTGTTCTCAGCTCTTGTGGATTTAACAACAGCTGAGGGACTATTGAATTGAAGCAGAATAGTCTCTAATTTCTAGGACAACACAAATGTCATTGCAATCACTATAATCCAATTCTGCACTTTCGGACAAAGATACGTGGGTTCAACCCAAAATAGAACAGACAAATAAGATATCTAAAAGAAATCAGTAACTTTTAAGCAAAGTTCCGACTTTAGATACCTATGACAATATTATGAACCAAGCAAAATCATTGGTTGAAAAATGAAATCAAAGATTAGCCCAATTGAATAGAACAAGTCAAATTCGGGCTAGATAATCGATCTAATTAGCATATTGTGGTAATACCTAACCTAGGTTAGTCTCAGATCATGAATACTCATTTATTTAATATCGAAAGACGATAGACACGTGAAATCAATTATCCGTCATCGAATTGCAACGAATTGCAACAGGAAATAAAGATCGGGAAGAACAGTCGAGAAATATACAAAGGGATCGAGACAATCACATAATAGAGGTCACCTTCTGAATCGATGAATCTTCAGAAGCTTCCAAACAAGGATTTGATTCTCCGAGATAGAGATCGTATGTATTGGATAGGAAGATCAATCAATTCGAATCCCAAACCAACACGATTTCAAGATTTCCCTGTTCTTTTTTTCTTATATCCCAAATTATTATTATTATTATGTGATTTATTATTATTATTATTATTTTAAACTATATTTTATTATTACTAGATTTACATCTTTATATGAGTTATTTAAGAAGAAATTTTTTATAAAATGAACTAATAATGTTGTATTATGGGAAATGACCCAGGCCTAATAATGATCGCAAAAATAACTTTTCGGTACGTACAAAGTCCAAAATACTTTTTCGCATGATACCTAGAGATAGTCTGATAATGTTTACAAAAATGACATCGCGGTTCTGTTGCGTAACGCGAAAGGTGTTGTCGTGAAACATTAGGGATTTCACGTAACTCGGAGGGGATTTGTAATGCGAAGGGTATTTTCGTCCAATAGGATCATTTTTGCAAATTTTATCGGATCTAAATTATTTCTCAAAAAATAATCATTATTAGGTCGTTTCGTGAAATTTCCCTTTAAAAATTACTCTTTTTTAACCTTTTTTTTTTTAAAAAAAAAAGGGATAAATAATAAAAAATTAAATTTTTTTTGACAAACATACTATAATTGAAAATTAAATATTTAGATAGAGATTACAAATTTAAAGTTCTGTATGGATAATTAAAGTTTTTAATTTCCATATCTTATTGACAAACATGTTCCTCCTTGATCCAATTTCCTTAACAAGACCCGTTGATCCTCGGATTGTTCGAAAAGCTGCAATTCAAATGAGAAAATATCTAATTAATTAATTTTCTTTCACAAAAACAAATGGACAAAAGAATCAATTATTAATATTATTTAATGCTCAAAGTTGAAGAATCATACTCTACTGTGGTCTTATCGGAATTAAAAGGAGGAACTTGACCACAAAGGTCATTAGTACTCACATTACTGCAATAAATTAAGCACAATTATTAATTTCTTAGTCATCATATTTATGGAAAAAAACTCAAATTGATCACTTACAAAACTGCTAGAGTTGGAATAAGAGCGAGCTGGTTCGGGATTGATCCTAGTAATTCGTTATTGTTGAGAAATCTTCAACACGTTAATAAAATAGAAACCGTTCATTACATTATCATTGTGCTTTCAAAAAGTTTAATAAATAAAATTTGTGTACATACATTAATATTATATTAGATAAGTTCCCTAGAGAAGGAGGAATGGCCCCATCAATGAAATTGTTGGATAAATCCAATCTCTTCAGGTTCACAAGTTTGCCAAACTCTTGGGGAATTGTACCAGTAAACTGGTTATTACTAACATCTCTATTATGATGAATAAATAAAATTATATACAATTAATTCTACAATATAAAACAATTTTTTTCTATATTAATAAAAGATATATACTCACAAGTATTGCAAGCTATCAATATTTCCAAGTTCAGGAGCAAGAGAACCTGATAAGTTATAGTTGAATAAATCTCTACACATAATTTTGAAAGTTAGTAACAACAATTGTAATATTATCTTAAGATTATCAAAATTATTTAAAAGAAAAGAGAAAAAGTTTAGTACATGCGCATGACACGTTTACTATCGTCGCATGTGATGTGAAACCATGTACAAGGATCAATTAGACTTGTATCCCAACTACTAAATGCATTTTGTGGATCAGTTATTCTTTGTTGAAAGGCTGATAACGCGTCTATATCACTAGCTTCCACCGTGATAGATAATATCACGATAATAGAAACAAAAAACAAAGTAAAGTTGGAAATGGTACCCATAAATAAGATTAAGATTACAAACTCAAAAAATGTTATGATATGAAATTAAAATCTTATAGGTTGAATGTTGTATATATATGGGTAGAATTTAGGAGGATCCTAATTTATTTATCAGATATTTTTCTTAAAATATTATATTATTTATTACTGACATTAATTATTATTATTATTATTATCTCTATCATGAATGGATAAACATTTGATAAATTTTCTATGAATATTGTTCCTCATTAATGAGTAGATATACATAAATTATTACTTTTTAAATAAATAAGAAAATATTTTAGATTAATATTTAAATCTTATAGATCAAAAGATAATATTTATTTTATTTTCAATTATAAAATAATTGACTCCAAAACTGAAATATATATATATATATAGATTGACTTAATAAATAATTACCGTTTGGTCATAATATATATTATTTTAGCAACCACTAAAATAAGTAAACCATAGACTAAATTAGGATAATACAGTCAAGCAAATCTAAACCAGATTTAATTTATGTATATCTACTAAGTATAATATAGCCAAAGAAATTCAAATATATAATATGATTTAATTAAAAAATAGGTTGTTTGGTTGTGGGTTTTTTTAAAAAATTAAGATAGAGAAAAATTAAATGATGGGTGATGATTTTGAGGAGATAATGATTATTTTTGATAAAAGACTTAAAGGATATTAATATATATAAATAAAATAAAAAATAATAATTTAAAATAGAGGATATTTTAGTATTTTGATTAATGATTTAAATGATATAATTGATAAAAAGGGAATGAAATGATATTTAATTTGAATTAGTTTTTTTAATAACCCATAACAAACAAGGCCTTACAAAATCTCAAATTTATTCACAAAATCTGAGTCTTATTATTTAAAATCAAACATATTAAAATAAATCTTGAAAATAGTTAAATTTATAATATTAAATTGTGTAAAGTGTCAAAGTTGAAATCTTAATTCCAATTTATTCCCAACATTTTTTTTTATATATATCTTTATTAATTAAATTAATAATTTATTAACTGAAATACTATCATATTATTTATTTACTTTTTTTTTCTTTTTAAAAAAAATAATAACTTATCAATATAGTTAACATATCATTTGAATCCACAATTTTGTAACAAAATGTAAATGAAGATTATCACATTAGTTGGAGAAATCAAATGCTCCATTTCACAGAAATCAAAGTTCTTCTGTTTCGTGATAATCCTTTGATTCCAATTTCGATTCGCCCAATATACAGACAGAGATCGATTTGATTCATTCTTCTTCTTCTTGTTCATGTTCTTGGTACATATTAAAGAAATGAAAAACGAAACAACTATTGATTATCAAACAAACTATTCATCTTCTTTTACCTCGAGTGGGAATCGAACATGTTTCCCTTGTGGAGTAGGCAGTCAGACCCTTCAACTTCAGAATACCTTCTTCTTCTTCATCCTCCACTTGTTCTTCCTTCACTAGTTCATCCTCACTATCGTACACAAATCTGGTGTGCTTTCCCACAACATTCATCTTCTTCATCACTTCACAAAGCTCATCAACTTCTCCTTCTTCTTCCTCTTTCTCATCCCTTCTTCTAGCGTTCACTTGAATTGACCAAACAGAAGAATTGTCATCCTCCTCTGTGGATACTGAGGACGAATTCTCACTTTTGCCTCCTCCTAATTTGTCCGATAGTTCAGAAAGAAAAGACCTGCTAATCATTACATCAGAACCCTCCTGCAATACAAAATCAGACATCAATAATTGAATAAGAAAAAGAAATAATCAAGAAACTGTCTTTCTTAAGAACCCAGATGGCAGATAAGACCTGAGAGATCTCGACATTTTCTTGAACTACAGAATCATCGAAGCAGACATATTCGAATGATTCCTGGTTGAAAAGGCATGGAGTTTGAAGAGTATAACTAATATCTGAGTTCTTTGGTAATTTCTGCTTCTTCCTTCTTCCACTTTCTGTAGAAGGTTCTTAACTTGACCTCTCAATATAGACTACCCGGACCCAAGAGTTTTCATCTTAGAAATCCCAGAAGAATGAGTTTTCAAGCTTCCGGTTTCAAGACCAATGATGGGAGAATCATTTGATATGTCAATCAGGGCAGATCGATCTTGTAGGATTATATAAGAAAAGAAGAGGAATAGAGTTAGTGGAGATCAAAGGGAAAACAAGAAACGATTCAAGAATTTCAAATGTAATCATTACTTACTTGAATTAGTCAATAGGTTGGTGTTGCTTGCTGTAGATGATGGGACGGTTGACGATGGAGTATCCATGGGAAATTACTAGAAGAAAGGTGTTGGGTATTAGTTGGCTCAATATTGTGGCTTAATCTCTAATAACCCGCTTATTGGAGTTGACCTATTAATATAAATAGATACTACTCTCTTGGTGGGAGGGAGAGGTCAAATTCCTTTGTGGTAATTGGATGCTAGTGAGAGGGTTGCCACCTTTGTGTGAGATAGTGGTGCAACGGAATCGATAAACAAGAGGACTGAGCCAAACTTCAATCGCATTCACACCCAACAGTGGTATCAGAGCTAGGGTTTAGGGTTTGTAATTGGAGTTTGAGATTAGGTTGGAGGATATAAGTTATCTTGACCAATAAGCGTAGATCTGTACTTATTTCTTCTTTAATCCTCTTCTTTTATTCTCTGCTTTTGTTGCTACTGGAGGAAGAAGAAAGTCGCTGCCGCCTCTGGAGAAGAAGTCGTTGTTGTCTTGTTCAACCGTTGTCGGTGTCGCGTTTGTCGCGACCGTTGAGAATCAAAGCCGTCGTGCCGCTACTGTGCCTCTACCGTGCCGCTGCCGTGCCGCTTCCGTGCCGTTGCCGTGCCGCTGCCGTGCCGCTGCCGTGCCGCTGCCTTGCCGCTACCGTGCCGCTCCCGTGCCGCTACCGTGCCGCTGTCGTACCGCTATCGTGCCGCTGTCGTGTCGCTATTGTGCCGCTGTCGTGCCGCTGCTGAGAAGACAAAGCAGCAAATCCCCGAGCGGGGTGGGTAAGTCGAAACTTTCTTTAAGTTTCGCAAGGTATCATAGCTTGAACCCTTGTTAGGATCTAGATCGCCGCTGGGGAACCGGGGGTTGGACCGGTTAGCGGTTCACACTCGAAGGGTGGTGGTTAATCTGGTTAGAGATTAACACCGGGGTTTCAATACTACACAACCTGTCACAAACCCTTGAACTAGGTTCAAGCGCGGAAGAGGTTTTGCTTTCAGGTTGAAGCAGCACACTTGTTTGATAAACAAGGCCGGTTTCGGATGATGGAGATTTGGAAATGGTGGGTCGGTTTCGGTAATCTGGATATTCGGTATGGTTAGTATAGAGTCGGTTTGGAGTGGTGTGGTTAAGTTAGTCGGTTAGATAATGAAGCCGGCAGAAAGTAAATGACAAGACAGATTTTATGGATGTTCGGAGATAAAACTCCTACGTCACCCCTTCCTCTCGAAACCGCGAGAAGGATATTCACTAAGGAATACAAGTACAGGCCGATCGAGACTTATTTCCTGCTCGATAACACTCTTACAATTTACACCGAAATTGTAAAACACACTTTAACTTTCAACACTTAGGCTTTATAAAACAGCACACTCTATCACTTGTAGTAAATGCTCTTAATATCTCAATATCACACTGTTGTCTCTTAATGTCCCGCATTTACTCTTCTGCAACTGCCTCCTTTTATATGTGAAATATGCCAACGGTCATATTTCTCTTCCTTGAATCTGATTGACTGAGCAGAGGTGCAGTGATTCAGTGTTTCAGAGGTTCAGACCTGAGGTCGTTTCCTCAGACCTGATGGTCAACCTCAGACCTGGTATTCTGTCTCAGACCTGCCGGTCTGTAAGACAAACCTGCCGGGTTTGTCTTTTACTTGATGTAGGCACTGTCTGTTGGACAGTTGTCTGTACTTGGAAGATTTCCTTTCTGTCTTATCCCGAAGTGGAAGGATCCGGTAGTACTGTCTTCTGCAGCCTACAGTCTTTCCTCAGACTTGCATGAATATGGAAGTGTTCAGTCTGTTCCTTTAGTATCGTTCTCAACAGATACCCAAATTGTCTTCTTGCACTGGTCGGCTGCTTGACTTAGCCGAAAGGCTTTTGGTATGAGTGATGTAACCGGACTTCTTCCGGTTGTTTCTCTGCCTTTTGGATGATCGGCTATTTGATGATTCCGGTTTTAGGCTTTGGCCGATCATTTCTTTGTACGGTCACGTTTCAAGTATTCTTGATCGGCTTGGTAGCTTGACCGGTTGGTTTTCTTTAGCTGGTTCCGGTTCGGTTCCTTGTTCCTGCATGGAAAGTTTATTTTAAGTTAGGTTTATTTGAACCGGTCTGAATTTATCTAACAATTTCTCCCTTTTTGATTATTTTATTTAAAATTATCAAAATCATGTAAGTTTGCAACCGTAGGCCGGTTGTTTTGTTTGTCCGGTTTTTGAAAAAGACTTAGGAGAATTTTTCGAAAAATTTTGAGAAAAGTTTTGGAAGAGTCTTTATCTTTTATCTTATCAATTTCTCCCTTTTTGATTATTTTATTTAAAATTATCAAAACTAAGTAGAAATGGAAGATAAGGCCGGATTCAAAAATAACTTTATATTTATATATATAGATGACCGGAAAAGACAAAATATATAGAAATACTAAGGCCAATAAGAAAAGAAGGATAATCCCTATTCAGAGTCCGTGAGTTCATATATGCTCTTCTTCTTTGGTTGCTGTCGATCGGTCGGTTCGGAAGATCGTCGTCTTGTAGACCGAGACCGTAGTTGTGCTTCGACTTCATATTCGATTTGGTCGTCCTGCTGCGATGTACTCGGGATGACCGGTTCAGAGACCTCTCTGAGCAGCTCGGCAATCTGAACCTTCTTAAGGGCCTCCTTTTTAGGAGCTTCCCTCTTCCGCTTTTTCGGCGCTGAGGCGGAGGCGGCCGCCTTCTTCTTCTCGTTTTCCTTTGCATAGCCTTCCAGCCTCCGTGCCTCCCTTTCCAACCGTTCAGCATCCTCTGCTGCTAGAGTGGCTACTTTTTCAGCAAACCCCGGGAACAGGGCCTCTCCTCTTTTAATTCGCGCGGCTTCCTCTTCCGCTTCGGTCAGCTGAGTTGGGCGCGGTGCCTCTTTATCTTTTCCTGCTTCGGCATCCAGCGCATCCTGGACCCTCTTAGCTACTTGAGCATCAGCCGCTACAGCCGCGGCGTCCGCGTTCACCTTAGCCCTTAGAACTTCGGCCATTTGTTCTGAAAGCGCCTTTACTTCGGCCACGAGGCTCTCGTTTGTCTTCTCGAGTTCGGAGACCCGGTTAAGTGTCGTGTCGACCCGTTCGAAGTCTTTCTTTAAATCGGATGTCACATCCTCCAGAATTGCGGTTCGCTGAACACATTTATCGCGCTGACCGACCTCTTCCCACAGACCGTTGCTGAGTTCTGAGAGTCGTTCTTGATGTCTTTCCAGAAGCAGCCTTGTCACGTCGGTGAACTTCAGGGCCGAATCAACTATTCTGTTGGATCTATCCTTGAATGGTTGAAACTCGGACTCGTTGTACTCTTTTATGCGGTTATCGATCCGTTCCGATATGGATGCTTCAAGCTTTTGAAGTCGGTCCTCAACCCATTCTTTAGTAAGGTCTGAAGCGGTGACTTCCGGTGGTGGGGGAGGTGATTGCTTGGTGAGGTTTGGATCGGCTTTGTCACTGGATTCTAATGGTGCCGCATCCTCCCTTGGAGGTTCTAATGGTGCCGCATCCTCCCTTGGAGGTGTTAGGCAGTTAGCCGGAAACCTTTCGATCTTGGGAGCAGTATAGACCGGTACCTGCATTCGGCTGCATATGGCTTCCAGCCGCTCGACTTCTTGAGTTAGTTCCCCTTTGGCTTTTTCAAGCCTTGCTAACACCCGCGGCGCTACGGTGTCCACCGATTCCATCTTGTTGAGCTCCTCCTTAATTTTCCGGATTTTTGTCGTAAGTTTCCGAAGTTGGACCTTCGGTAACAAGAGACAAGTTCGGTGTTGTACCTCCTGGAGTGTGTTGTAGTTCGTAACGTTCATCATTAGGTCCTCCACTTCCTCCAGTCTGTTCATGCATTGCTCATCTGTGTGGCCTGGTAGGATTTGTCTATACGGTGTATCAATCCGGTGCTCGTGCCACTCCAGGTATAGTTCTTCAATCGACTCGGCTTTCCTTCTGATGCTTTGAAGGAGTTTCCCAGTTAACCTATCGGCCTCTGCTTCTTCGGCCTCCTCCCTCTCTGTATTGTCGCCTTCATCATCGGCTTCTTTATCAACCTCTTCTCCACCCTCGGTGGTCTCAGGGTTGGTGTTTGGTGCGGCATCCTTAGGACTCTGGACCGAGCCGTATTCATTGAGGACCGTTCTATCATCCTCCGTCTTTTCGGTGTCTGTTCTCTCAGAGGCCCACTCCTCATCTTCTGTGTGCTGAGGTGGTTCTGAGAAGGTTATCTTTTCTTTGCCTTTCCCTTCGGCCTTTGCTTTGGCCGAGGCAGCTTTCTTGGCGTTTTTCTTCTTTTGGCCACCTGTGGAGCTGGGGGCCGGCTGCGTTCTTTCAAGGAATTGCCTTGATCTGATTAGGCAGCGTTCTACTACAGCAACTCCGGGACCGAGGTTGAGATTTAGGTGGAGGAAGATCTTACCGAGGGGCACGGCGTATCCCCACGACCGGTTTGAATCCGGTTTCACCATGTCCATTAGGTTACTGAACACCGATCTTGCCCAGTTGACCTCTTTTCCCTCCATCAGACCGATCAGCATCTTGATTTTGTCTTTGGTGAGGTTGCTGAAGTTTCCTCCCCTCGCCTGAATCGCCTTTGCGAAGATGTCACACACCGGGATTAACTCCGGCTTCAACATTTGTTTACTCCCGGATGTTTTGATCGGCTCATTGGTTGCCGATAGAATGTGGCAAGCCGCCTCAAAGGTGTCCTGCTCTATTTCTGCTGTTGCATCCTGGCCGGTTGTTGGAAGATGCAAGCTCTCGGCCACCAATGTTTCGGTGAGCTCTATTTGTGAACCGCATACAGTTGCGGTGATCTTGTCGTAGGTGACGGTTGCGGTTTTGAAGAACTCTTCGACCACATCTTTGTATATAATATGGGCACCGCTGAGGAAGTATTCCAGACCGGTTTTAATTAGCCGGTCAATAACTTCCTTCGCCTCGGGCGTACCATTCAACCGGATTTCCTCGAAATCCACCTGAGAGTAGAGTCTGAACAAAGCCGAATCATGCCCCATGTTTAAGAATTTGAGAATGTAAGAGATAACCGCTTAAGAGATTGAGAGAGCTTAGAGAGAGAAAGCAGATTCGCGTGAGAATGAAGTAAAATGACCGAAAGCTCCTTTTATTGATGCGGTTTGGAAGCCCAACCGTCCCATCAATAAAAGGCGGGAATTTTCCCTCCGAATTGAGATGAGCGCCAAACCGTGGGCGCCAAACAAAGGGCGCCAAACAAAGGGCGGCAAACAGAGGGGCGGCAATTTTGGGCGGGAAATTTCCCTCCAAAAACCTTTGCTAATGTCATTGATGACGCACTCTTCTACTTGAAACCGATTGATGATGCGGTTTCGAAGTCTGACCGGTTATTTTGAGTGATCAGAGTGTTAACGGATTATTTTAAGCAGAATTTATGTGACCGGATAATAACGCGGTTATAGTTTGAAGATGTTAACCGGTTACTTAGATAAATGTTCGAAGAATTAAGAAGACACGGTTATTTAAACTGAAATGATATTAAAATTCAAGTAGTAGAGAAAGGAAACCGGCATAGGATTCGGTACAGAGATAGGCATACAGAAAAAAATGTAAAGTACAGCCTATTGAAAAGACATTCTACAGATTCGGTCTATTACAGAGTCCTTGTCGAGAATGTTTGAGGAGGAAGCCGGTGTGCTCGGTCCGAACTCTGGTCGGTACCCAAGAATCAGTTTGCTGATATGCGGTGCATACCCGAGACCTTTCTTGGTCAGCACCATATTCTTTAGGTTTTCCCATATGACCGTTGACCAGTTGATGGCCGATTCGCAAAGAATGTGGGTCATAAGGTTGTAGGTGTTCCTAGAATACCGTTGATTCGGTGATTGACACAGAATCGACCGGGTCACGATTTCGAGCAGTAGCTGACCGTGAATAGCAAGCTGGGTTTTTGGCCCAAAGTGTTCCACCGGAGCATGGGTGGCCGATAGGTATTGCGCGGTTTCAAATCCCGCAAGGTCCTGAATAGTCGGAAAATCAGAGAAACCTTCAGTGGGTAGACCGAATAGTGAGGCAAATTCAACCTCATCGATCCAGAACGTATGATCTCTGACAGTAGAGACGATATACTTTCCCCTGATGCAGGCGCTTCGAAAGAAGGCCTTGACATCGTCTAGGAGAATAGGACCGGCCTCTTCAAGAAATGGTTGAAGACCGGTTTCAGTGAGAGCGTCATACATGAGTTTCTGCTCAGAAGTACAATCCCTCTTGCCCGTGCAAGAGTTGAAATCAATGCTTAGGAAATTTCCCAGAGTTCTGCTCGGCATGATTCCGGTGTTGAGAGAGACGGGATTCAAGAATATCAGATGTGATCTTGTGCTTTCGGATGTGATAAAATGAGTAGAGGATGGCTCCTTATATAGGATCGGTTTTGGAGGGAAAATCTTAGCATTGATGGTCAGTTTTGTTTTATTAAGGAAAAGAATCTTTACCTTCCCAAGGCGCATGGGGAAGCGGTAAATTGCAAAGCCCTAGGTAAGTGTTAGTTGGGAAGTAACCAGGTTAGTTGAATTTTAAATGTGCGGGTGGTTGGGGGTTATCTCATTAATTAGGATTATCTCATTAAATGCACTTAAACATAACCGAGATTAATTAGATAGAAGCTGAAAGTAACAAAGACAATGCCGAAAATGGCATAAAGAGCGATGAAGCAAACATGAAATCAAGAAAGACACAAATAAAGTCGAAAGAAACATAGAACAGGCCGAAACGATCAAACTTGAGTTGGTTAAGAGTACACCCGGTGCATGAAGCAAAACGACCGGGTGTAGGAAGGAGTGACTTAGGGTGCATAGGGGTTGACATCACCGTTGCGGTTTCTTCTCCTCCAGGCCCTTTCGAACCGCCTATAGAATGGGTCGGTTACTTCTTTGGTGAGCACCTGAGCTTGGTTTAAGCCTTCGCCGGGACAGGTTGGGACTCCAAGCTCCACAAGGAGGCTGCTTATTTGAGGAATGAAACCAACTGATCGGATGCCGACCATCCAGATAAGGGTGTCAAAGAGCACCCTAGACCAGTTTACTGGTGTGCCGGTGATTATGGCCGCCATCATGTTGAAGTTCGAGACACTGTAAGTGTTTGTGACGTCCCTACCAAAGATGCTTTTGCCGATCACATCATTTAGAAGCTGATATTCAGCTCTCAGACGTGATTTTGCTCCATGGTCTTCAACTGGTTCGTCAGACCGGGAAAATGCGATGGAGATCTCGACTTTTACATCTGCCGGAATGTCTAGATCTGTTATCCCGTGCCTTGGCAGGCTAAGACACCGCGCAAAGTCCCGTTCGGTGAAATCAAAGACAATGCCTCCCACTTTGGATTGAATGTGGGTTTCAAAGTGGGGGGTGCCCCTAAACACCTTTGCGTGGTAGAAAAATTCCAGAACGGATTCCGGATAGATGGTATGTTTGTCGTCTAGGAAACACTGAAGGCCGGTTTCCTCTAGAGACTTAATCATCTTATATATCTCATATTGATCTGTGGTTGAGCAGGATTGAAAATCAACCTGAAGGATGTTGGGATACTGAGACATTTTTGCCTTAGTGAGAGGATATTCTTTTGTCTTGTGAGTGTTGTGGTGAATGTTTGCTTAGGGACTATCCTATTGTCCAGGCATTAAATGAGATGATATGTATTAACTGCAGGATAAGAGATTTTGCATGAAATAGGCAGGTTTGCAGTCTAGGTGTCAGTCATAGGCCTGAACTGTGAAAGATATCAAAAGATCTTCACGTCTTTTTAGGCGCGACCTATTTTACTTTGAGAGGGTAATGTTGCAGAATAGATATCCTTAATCCCTGATAACTATTCCTCTTCTGTTTGAAATTCAAATAATCTAGGGTTGCCTGCTTCCGAGCCGGTCAGTCATCAGTTGTTCATCCCGATGCGGTTATTTGATGCATGCACCAAGTAGCCGGTCGGTTTACTTTGTCTGATAAACTGGGCGGTTCTTCCACAGACACCCTGAGGATTCGAAATTCAACAGCTTAGGAAGAATTACCGGTTTTGTCTGTCTGAACCGGTTTCCCTTTAAGCATCCTTTGGAAGGATTTGGCTAATGTTGGTTAAGCCGAGAGTAAGCCTGAATTGAGAAAACTTAGCTTCCTGTAGCGGCTTTGTGAAGATATCGACTACTTGTTGATCGGTCGGTACGTATTCCAGCCGGATATGCTTCAGCGTGACATGCTTCCGGATGAAGTGATGCCTTATGTCAATGTGCTTGGTTCTGGAGTGGAGAACCGGATTGTAGGTGATCGCTATGGCACTCGTGTTATCACAGAAGATCGGGGACTCTTCGGCTATGACACCGAAGTCCTTCAGCTACTGTTGGATCCAGAGGAGTTGAGAACAGCAACTTCCGGCCGCCAAGTATTCAGCCTCTGCAGTAGATGTGGCCACAGATGTCTGCTTCTTGCTATGCCATGAAACGAGCCGGTCACCAAGGAACTGACATGTTCCGCTAGTGCTTTTTCTATCAATCTTACACCCTGCATAGTCTGCGTCTGAGTAACTTGTTAGATTGAAGGACGAGTCCTTTGGGTACCACAGACCGACATCAGGTGTGCCCTTTAGATACTTCAGTATCCTCTTTGCGGCTGTGTAATGGGATTGCTTTGGATTTGCTTGAAATCTCCCACAAACACCAACTGCAAACAGGATGTCCGGTCTACTTGCTGTCAGGTACAGTAGGGAACCGATCATGCCCCGGTATGCAATCTGGTCTACCGATTGGCCCTCATCATCTCTGTCCAGTTTAATGGATGAACTCATTGGAGTAGCCGCCGAGGAGCAGGTGTCCATCCCGAATTTCTTTAGCAGCTCCTTGGTATATTTAGGTTGACTGATGAATGTTCCTTCTTTGAGTTGTTTGACCTGAAGACCTAGGAAGAAACTTAATTCTCCCATCATACTCATCTCAAACTTGTCAGTCATCATTTTTGAAAACTTGTCACATAGCTTAGGATCGGTGGAACCGAAAATGATGTCATCTACATAAATTTGAACAAGTAGGATATGTTCCTTCTTTTCAAATTTGAACAGTGTTTTATCCACCGAACCGATGGTGAAATCATGTTTTAATAGGAATGCGGTTAGTGTATCATACCAGGCTCTAGGTGCTTGCTTTAGACCGTATAAAGCTTTATTTAGCCGGTATACATAGTTTGGAAATGCAGCGCTTTTGAAACCGGGTGGTTGTTCAACATACACTTCTTCACGTAGGTCACCGTTCAGAAATGCACTTTTAACATCCATTTGAAAAACCTTAAAGTTTTTGAAAGCTGCAAAAGCTAGAAAAATCCTAATGGCTTCAATCCTGGCTATAGGAGCAAATGATTCTTCAAAATCAATGCTTTCTTCCTGTTTGTAACCTTGAGCCACTAATCTGGCTTTGTTCCTCGTGACCAAACCATCCTCATTGAGTTTGTTTCTGAATACCCATCTTGTTCCTATGACCGATTGGTCCTTCGGTCTGGGAACTAGGTACCAGAATTTACTACTCTCGAACTGGTTCAGCTCTTCTTGCATTCCCAAGATCCAATCCGGATCTGACAATGCTTCATCTATTCTTTTCGGTTCAATCTGGGATATAAAGGCTGAGTTAAAATATCCTTCCAGAAGTTGACTCCTAGTTCGAACAGGTTCTGAAGGGTCACATATAATTTGCTCAGGAGGATGTTTACTGTTTCTTCTGAGATTCAATTCAGGGATGTCTACCAAATTACCGTTTATTTGATCAAGGCTAGACATGTCGGTAGGCTGAACGAGATTGTCAGACCGACCGACTCCCTCGGATTGGACCGAAGTGTCAGCTTCCTGTTGTGGAACAGCTTGATCCGGCTGGGTATCAATATTACGCATTTGGTCATGGACAAACCGCCTGAAGACCGGAGTCTCATCTTCACTATCAGAATGAATATCATTATTTTCCAATCTGTTGTGTAGATCAAAGCATGAAGCAGTGTTGCTTTCAACCGATTCATCGAAAACAACGTGAATTGTTTCCTCCATGGTTGCAGTTCTATTATTATATACTCTATATGCTTTACTTACTGCCGAGTACCCTAGCATGATGCCGGTATCGGTTTTTGCATCAAAAGCGGTGAGTTGGGTTTTACCATTTATATGAATATAACATTTACAACCGAAAATCCTGAGGTACTTGAGTTTGGGAACTCTGTTAAAATAAACCTCATACGGCGTTTTGTTGTGAAATCTGTTTATTAAAGAGCGGTTTTGTGTATAGCATGCAGTGTTGATAGCCTCAGCCCAAAAATTCTGAGCAATGCCGGAGTCGGCTATCATGGACCGTGCGGCTTCCTTGAGAGTCCTGTTTCTTCTCTCGGCCAGGCCATTTTGTTGAGGAGTCCTAGCACTAGACAACTCGTGTCTAATGCCGGATTCATCAAGATATGCAGTTAATGTACTATTGGTAAATTCGGTACCTCGATCACTTCGAATGCTATTAATACGAGTTGATTTTTCATTTTGCAGGCGCTTAAGAAGTGTGATCAGGTTTGATACGGTTTCACGTTTAGATGGTAGAAATATTACCCATGTATATCTAGAATAGTCATCAATAACTACCATGGTGTAGAGCATGCCTCCTAGGCTAATGACCTGAATCGGTCCAAATAGATCCATATGAAGGAGGTCTAAGCATCGGCTAGATTGAATGTTTCCTTTACTCTTAAAAGATGACTTAGTTTGTTTACCCATTTGGCATGCTGAACAGACCTTATCCTGGTTAAATACTATATCAGGAATACCTTCAACTAGCTTTTTACCGCGAATGTAATTTAAGGTTTTCATGTTTAGATGGTTTAGTCTCTTATGCCACAGCCAGGTTTGATCAGTCTTAGCTATCATGCATATAGGATATTCTACTCTAGTTTTCCAGTCTACCTTGTAAATGTTACCTATCCTATTTCCGGTTAGTAGTACGATGCCTTGAGAGTTCTTAACGAAGCATGCATGTTTAAGGAATTCTACTGTGTATCCAGCATCACACATCTGACTAATGCTAAGTAAGTTAAAACTTAGGTTTTCAACTAAAAGTACATTATCAATAGTTAGGTTACCATGGACAATCTTACCCTTGCCCACAGTTTTACCTTTTGAGTTGTCACCGAAGGTGATTCGAGCACCGGTTGCTGTTCTGATATCGGTTAACAAGTTGCTGTTTCCGGTCATGTGCCTGGAGCAACCGCTGTCCAAGAACCATTCGGAGTTTCCTAGCCGTTTCTTTGGATCCTGCAAAATGTACATATTTACAACTATTTGGTACCCACATTTACTTGGGTCCACATGCGATTAGTCCCTTAGGTATCCAAACCTTGATGAACCGGACAGTCTTCTTTGCTAGGGTTTTAACTGTCCTTTTGGCACTCGGTTTCATGTATTTCGGTTTTCCTACAAATGTCCTAAATGGTGATGGTCTTTGGTTCGGTGATCTATGGTTTGACCTACGCGGCTCAAGAAAGGCTTTCTTATATCTGAGAATTTCGTCTTTTCTTTTCTCAGGGTCAAGCCATGATCCGGTTGGACCAACATAGTCGTATTTTAGCTTTTCTTCCCTATAGTATGCGGTCTCCTCTTCTTCAGCGGTCCAGGAGCTCTTAAGAAATTTTATAAAGGGAAGGTTTCCTTTTGTAAGCCTTGCTTTCTCTATGGGTTTTCGGTCTTTGGGGCTATTTTCTGTGTATCCCAGGCCACGCTTACAACGAGGATGCCTGTAGTGTTTATTCATGTTCTTTACTATATCACTAGATCTCTTATACGCGGCCATCTTATATTGAAGTCTGGCATTTTCTTCCTTGGTTAGTTCTCTAGTCGGTTCACTAGGTTGTTCCGTCTTAGGATCTAACTCGGTTTCTAGAGTATGGGTATCATCAGATTGTATGACCTCCGGTTCGGTTATGATGGGTACCTCTGGTTCTGTCGGAATGAGTATTGTGGGATCGGTTCTGATGTTGAGGTGCTTAGGTAGCATGGTTAGTAGGTTCTTATATTCTTCTACCATGTCATTCAATGCATTGTATAATTCATCCTTAGTAAATTCTTCACAAGGAGAGTCAAATACCTGTTCCTCATTTGCCATGAGACATGTGAGTTCATCGTCACTATCACTGCGATCCCATAGACTTCCTCCATCGTCGGCTATCAGTGCTTTCGGTACCTCACTTCCTTCACTAGCTTGTTGATAATTGTTTCTGTCATTTTGATAGTCCGGTTTCTGGGTATCCCTCCTCGGTTTCCTGCATTCCCACTTAAAATGTCCCAAACAGTTACAGTTGTAGCATCTTACATTGGATTTGTCACCATAGTAGTTGTTTGTCGGTTGGCTCCTTTTCATGAACCTTCCAAATTTCTGTGCAAGCATTGCCATGGCATCTTCAGTGAACTGTTCGGCGGTTCTGATCGGTACGGGTGCAGGGGCCGGTGCCGGTGCAGGTGTAGGAGCAGGTGCAGCCGGTTCTGTAGATGTGATTAATGCTCTGGTTGATGTTGAAGCCGAGACTTTCTCTTCGGTTCTAGATCTCATTTCGAACTCATATGCCTTAAGATCTTCGAATACATCGTATAATTTCATCTTACGTAGGCTCTTTGATTCTCTCATTACCATGGTTTTTATGTCCCAAGCACTTGGAAGAGATCTCAAAACCTTCATAATGACCTCTTTGTTGTCATACTTCTTGCCCAGAGTTGCTAACTCATCTAACACACCAGTGAACCGGTCACTGTATTCCTTCATAGTTTCTCCTGGTTTCATTTTGATGCTTTCAAACTTCTGTGTGGCTACCATTATTTTGTTCTCCTTTGTTCTTTCATTTCCCTCAAAGATCTGGATAACCGTGTTCCATATCTCCTTCGCGGTTTGGCAGTCTCTGATCTTGCAGTATGTGTTTCTGTCCACGCTGTTGGAGATCCGGTTTCTAGCATGGTTGTCCAGATTGTTTCTTCTCCTATCTTCAGCCGTCCATTCCTTTCTATCCTTATCAATAATTATCGGTCCTTCGGTCAGAATGGACTCCATTTCATCATCCAAGGTGACTAGGTGCAGGTGCATGCGTGCCTTCCAGTTGGCAAAGTCATCACCTTCTAGCATTGGAGGCCTATCCTGATACATGCTTGCTTGAGTATTGAAACTAACTACTTTGATACCAATTGTTAGGATCTAGATCGCCGCTGGGGAACCGGGGGTTGGACCGGTTAGCGGTTCACACTCGAAGGGTGGTGGTTAATCTGGTTAGAGATTAACACCGGGGTTTCAATACTACACAACCTGTCACAAGCCCTTGAGCTAGGTTCAAGCGCGGAAGAGGTTTGCTTTCAGGTTGAAGCAGCACACTTGTTTGATAAACAAGACCGGTTTCGGATGATGGAGATTTGGAAATGGTGGGTCGGTTTCGGTAATCTGGATATTCGGTATGGTTAGTATAGAGTCGGTTTGGAGTGGTGTGGTTAAGTTAGTCGGTTAGATAATGAAGCCGGCAGAAAGTAAATGACAAGACAGATTTTATGGATGTTCGGAGATAAAACTCCTACGTCACCCTTTTCTCTCGAAACCGCGAGAAGTATATTCACTAAGAAATACAAGTACAGGCCGATCGAGACTTATTTCCTGCTCGATAACACTCTTACAATTTACACCGAAATTGTAAAACACACTTTAACTTTCAACACTTAGGCTTTATAAAACAGCACACTCTATCACTTGTAGTAAATGCTCTTAATATCTCAATATCACACTGTTGTCTCTTAATGTCCCGCATTTACTCTTCTGCAACTGCCTCCTTTTATAGGTGAAATATGCCAACGGTCATATTTCTCTTCCTTGAATCTGATTGGCTGAGCAGAGGTGCAGTGATTCAGTGTTTTAGAGGTTCAGACCTGAGGTCGTTTCCTCAGACCTGATGGTCAACCTCAGACCTGGTATTCTGTCTCAGACCTGCCGGTCTGTAAGACAAACCTGCCGGGTTTGTCTTTTACTTGATGTAGGCACTGTCTGTTGGACAGTTGTCTGTACTTGGAAGATTTCCTTTCT